>NC_077230.1:398303163-398345663 GCF_027887165.1 Monodelphis domestica | reverse complement strand
GGAAGGATGCAACTCTGCCTCACTTAAATCCAATTCATGTGCAAGTCAAGACATAATCTGGTGGGTGAGTTCATTGGTCCTCTTTGAAACAAACTTTCCTTGGAATGACTGCAGCTCAAATAATCTTCCTAAAATGTGGTATCTCCAGTTGAATACAAAACTCCTGAAGTGCAACAGTCCAGGACACAGGTCTGAATGACCTACCTGGTTCTAGGCACTCTGCTTTTTTTTTTATATTAAATTTTTTTTCTCCAGATTACATGTTGGTTCAATTTTTTTTTTAAACCCTTACCTTCCACCTTGGAGTCAAGTATTGTTTTTTATTTGTTCCAAGGCAGAAGAGTGGTAAGGGCTAGGCAATGGGGGTTAAGTGACTTGCCCAGGGTCACATAGCTAGGAAGTTTTTGAGGCCACATTTGAACCTAGGACCTCCAGTCTCTGGGCCTGGCTCTCAATCCACTGAGTCACCCAGCTACCCCTTGGTTCAATTTTCAAAAATTGTTTTCTGACATTTTGAAGTCCAAGTTCTCTATTTCCCAACTCTCCCTTTCCCCAAGATGGCAGGTAATGTGATCTAGGTTGTATATTACCATAGAATACATATTTCCACGTTTGTCATGTTGTGAAAGAAGGTATATATGAGAAAATTTCACAGCAGAAATAAAATGAAGAATGGCATACTTCATTCTGCATTCAGACTTTGTCAGTTCCTTCTATGGTGATGGATAGCCTTTTTCATCCTGCATCCCTTGGAGCTGTCCTGGATCCTTACAATATGATATGAATAAATCATTCACAGTTGGTCATCATACAATATTGCTGCTGTATATACTGTTTTCCTGGTTCTTCTTTCTTCATTTTGCATCACTTCATAGAAGTCTTTCCAGGACTTTGCATTTCTTAATGCACACAATCATATTAACTTTTTTGATTACTATAAATGAATGAATGAATGAAAAAGTACCTAAGTGCCTACTTTGTGAAATGTGTTGTACTGAGTAAACCCTATCGATAGAGAGAAAAGCAAGGCAGTCGTTCTTAAGAAGCTGATAGGAAGTTTCAGCAACAAGTTGGAGGGAAAGACTCCTTGGATCTTAGGGTTCAGAAGCAAGACTGATGACTGCGCCACTTTCATGAATAAAAACCATATATATTTCTTTAAAAAGAAACACCTCCTCTGTCTTAGAATAAACACTGCATATTGGTATATAAGGGGGATAGATAATGAGGATTGTGTGACTTAATCAGGGTCACATAGTTAGGAAGTATTGGAAGTCACATTTGAACCCAGGACCTCCTGTCTCTAGACTTGGCTCTCAAACCACTGAGCAACCTTGCTGTCTCCCAAACTATATATATATATATATATATATTTTTTTTTTTTATATATATACACATATTTCTGATACTGAATCCTTTGAAAGTACCAAAGACTTCAGTGGTGAGAATTTCCTTCGGTAGCTGTCCTTGTCGATGAATTGGGGCCTTCATTTCCTACAGAGGCACCTTATGGGTCTCATCCCCACAAGGGTCATTAACCTGGATCATGGCTGTGCCGGTGGTGTGAGGCTTTGGCATTTTTTGGACAGCTGATAATTCTGGAAGCAGAGAGTGTTGAATTGTTTCTCCACAAAGGTTGTTGTTCACCTAGATGATGGCTGCAGCACACCAGTGAGCTTGTAGACCACTAAGGCCTCAAAAGCTTTATTCATCAACCTTTCACTGCAGATCTGAATAGCTGGAACATTATAGGTAGGTAGGATGGAGGTGAGGTTTGAAGAGAGGGAGAAAGAGAAACAGACAGACAGACAGAGAGAGAGGGAGAGAGAGAAAGGGAGAGAGAGGGAGAGTGTCGGGGAGAG
Source organism: Monodelphis domestica (assembly GCF_027887165.1). Lineage (NCBI taxonomy): Eukaryota > Metazoa > Chordata > Mammalia > Didelphimorphia > Didelphidae > Monodelphis > Monodelphis domestica. The sequence goes on along the minus strand of NC_077230.1, from coordinate 398,343,801 downwards.
AGAGGGAGGGAGAAAGAGATATTGAAAATGTGGAACGCGAATCAAAAAGCAGTCCCAGGCCTCAAGGGGCGTACACTCTAGTGTACACTCTAGAGAGAGCCCACTGTGGGCGGGAGCTGGTAGGTAGCCCCGGACTGTCCCAGTGCCAGCAGCAAGCCTGCCCACCAGGCTTCCCCCTCTTTTCCCGGCCTGACAGCTCCAGGTAGGTACCATCTTCTAGGCGGAGCCAGACATCCAGGAAGGGAAGCGCCTCCAGGCGCAGCAGAATTCCGCGGTCTCCTACGTCCATCCCCAGCACAAGCTCCGCCCAAGGTCGAGGTGGGGAAGGGGGCGGGGTAGAGGGACCGTCCGGGGGCGAGCTGACGCCGTGTCCTAGCAACTAGCCTCTGCTCACAGTCACGTGCGCAACCCCCAGGTCACGTGGCCGGGACGCCGGACCTCGAGCAGGGGCCTGAAGGAGGAGGGGACCGCAGGGGCGGGACCGGGAAAGTTTGTTTCCCAACTTTCCGGGAAGTTCCTGAGCCGCCGCCGCCACCTGCCTTCTCCCCTCTGTATCTTGAACACAACCCCGGCTTGACCTGGGATGGAGCTGCCCGCAGTGAACTTGAAGGTAGACCTGGGGAGGGGGCGGTTAGACGAGCGCCGGAAGGCCAAAAGGAACAGAAAGGGGGCCCCGGGCGGAGGAGGGGGCGTCTAGAAGAAGAGGCAGGCAGGAGCCGGGGGGCCTGACGGAGAGATGGGGTGTGAGACCGTGGAGGCGCCTAGAGCTAGAAGAAATGGCCGAGGCCTTCGAGTCCCATTTCATTTCCCAAACGAGGAAACTGAGGCACAAAGGGTAAAATGACTTGTCCAGGGTCACACAAGGTGGTAAATGCCTGGAACTACCTTCAGACCTACTCCAAGGCCTGTGCTTTCCAATCTACGCTGGGCTGGAGAGAAAAGAGTGGGACGAGGAATTGAGGGAACCACACAACACTCGAGGAGCAGATTAAGGGGCCAGGAGGCAAGAAAGCATGAGTGAGACAATGCATAGGAGAGCTGTCAGAAAAGGCAGGCATTCCTAGGAGAGCAATCCAAAATGGACATAAGTGCTGGAGTTTGGGAGCCTGTACACCTCTACTCGTTAATATTAATAATATTATATTTCTTTGAGCCAGACGAATGTTTTGCCTGATTTTACCCTGCTGAAGACCAAACAGCAGATGAGCAGGAGATTGTAGATGGTCAGGATATTGCTTAAAAATTTAGCAACTTTGTGGGGCAGCTGGGTAGCTCAGTGGATTGAGAGCCAGGCCTAGAGACAGGAGGTCCTGGGTTCAAATGTGACTTCAGACACTTCCCAGCTGTGTGACCCTGGGCAAGTCACTTAACCCCCATGTGCCAATTACACAGTATTGACTCTAAGATGGAAGGTAAGGGTTAAAAAAAAAAATTAGCAACTTTGGCATTTCCCTGTTCTTTGCTTTGAGAAAAGTATTTTATCTACATGGAAATATATACATGTGTGTATTACACACACACATACATACATACATGTATGAGTAAATTTTAGGGGAATTTGTAGCCTCTTGCAGACTCCCTGTTTGTGCCACATGCAGGATGCTTGCTATTGCAAAAATCTTTGGTAAAATTCTAATCTTTTTTTGCTCAGACATGGCTAGCATCAGAAATGGGATTTAAACTCCAGAGAAAGAACTGTTGGAATCAGATGGATGCAGATCAAAGCATGCTGTCTTTCACATCAGTGTATTTACGATTTTGTTTGGGGATTTTGGTTCTTTATGAGTATGCTCTTACAACAGAGCCCGATATGGAAGTGTGTTGCTATGAAAATAAAAGTTAAAAATAAATTTAAAAAAGAAGAAATGGGATTTTAGTTCATGTTTCTATATATAGCCCAGATTTGTGACTTATAAAAAAAATGCATAGCTATAGATAGATATAGGTAGCTAAAATAAATATATCTATAGACTTGTAGTTAAATATGTATATACATCTGTCTAAAACATATATACATATATTACATAAATACATATATATCTAACATACATATATGTAGATAAAAGTACTGAACTTGAAGTCAGAAAGACCCACCTCAAACACTGGCTCTGTGATCCTGGGCAAGTCACTTAACTTCCCTGGGCCTCAGTTACCTCGTGTAAAACAGACCTTATAATACCTATAGCTCCTACTTCCCAAGGTTTGTTTTGAGTCTCAAAGAAGGTAATTTAGCCAAAGCATCATATCCTAGATTTAGAATTATTAGAACTAGGGTGAGGGGATATGGAGGTGAAGACCTGCCAGCTAGGCTGGTTCCCTTATTTTATATCTGGATAAAGGACAAGAAAGAGAGAGGATCAGAGCACTAAGGCTAGGAGACTTTAGAGGAAGGAGAGAGACAGAGAGGGGAGGGGTGGAAAAGTAGGAGGGTCCAGGGATGAAGAAGATGAAGTTGAAGGGAATGTGGGAGCTGGAGAGGTGAGGAAGTTGCAGGGGGGGATTCTGAAAGGCTGCAGACAAAGGGAGTTAGGGGTCCAGGGAATGAAAGAGTGAGGGAGACAGACTTCAAGGAGGAGGGGGAGGTAGAGGAGGACTAGGGGCTGAAGCAAAAGAAGAGATGAGGAGTGGTGACAGAATGGATATCAGAGGGAACCCTAGCTTTTACCAGTGAGGGAATATCAGAGGGAACCCTAGCTTTTACCAGTGAGGGAACCCAGAAACTACGGAGGGAGGAAGGAAGGAAGATTAGTGGATGCTCAGGTGTTCAAGGGGTTGAGAGGTGGGAAAGCTTGGAGTGACGGTGTGGAGGAGGGAACATTTCAGGGGACATGGGGATGAGAAGACAGGATGTGGATGGAGAGGTGAGGGGCCTTCCTCAGTTTTCCTTAAACACCTCCAGATGCCCAGTGTTTTTCCTGTCTGGCTCCCAGGCCTGGAATATACTTCTTCTAATCTTTCCTTCTTCCTGGCCTTCTTCAAGACTCAGCTAATTTTCTACCTTCTCCAGGAAGCTTTTCCCCATCCAGTTTAACTCTAGCCACTTCGATCATCCCCAGTGTATCCTGTACCAGGCTCTTTAATACAGAGCAGTTTGCATGTTGTCTTCACCATGAGACTGTGAGCTGCTTGGTTAGGGGCTGGGTTTTTGCTTTTCTTTGAATCTTCAGCACCTAGCACAGTGCATGGAATCATGAAGGAGATGAGGAGTGGAGGAGTAGGGTGAATAGGAGGAATAAAGGGATTAGGGCAAGGAGAATGAGCAGAAGAGGATGAAGGAGTCAACAGAACTGAAGTAAGGATCTGTATGGAGCAAGAAAAAATGTTGGGGTGAACAACCAGGGAAGCTGAGAGAGTAGGAGACAAAAGAAGAGCTGGAGAAGAGAAGGGGAGACCTGGAGGGATAGTGGGAACAGCAGGAGATCAGGGTGCTGCAGAGGGAGGAAAATTCTAGTGCTCAGTGCCAACCCCGGCACATTGTAGGCCCTTAATAAAAGCTTGTTGACTTTCTGACTTGGCTTGGATATATAGAAGGAAAGGGAAAAGTTGGAGGAAAGAAGGAACTGATCAGGGGCAGCCAGTTGGCTCAGTGGATAGAAAGCCAGGCCTAGAGACAGGAGGCCCAGGATTTTACTCTAGCTTCAGACACTTTGTAGCAGTGTGACCCTGGGCAAATCACTTCACCCTGGTTGCCCAGCCTTTGCTTTCCTTTTGCCTTGAAAACAATACTTAGTATCAATAAAGGCTTCAAAAAGAAAAGAAGAAACTGAGCTGAGAGGATGATAGATGGACTTGTTTAGAGAAGGGCTGAGGGCTTTGTCATCACAGGCCCAGTGCATGTCCTAGTCTCCATTAGCCTACACGTCTCCACAGCCATGGAGAAAAGCACAGAGACCACATCTTTGAGTGCCATGATTGGGCCAAGACCAGCAGATCTCTATTGAGGCCTGCTCATTCCCTAGCCCTGTCCTCCTAGCCAGGCCCTGCCTGTCATCATTAAGCTTACTGAATTTGTGCTAACCCTAATCCTAGACTCTTTTGAAAATAGTTTATCAAAGGCAGGCAGAAGGAGTATGTGGTTTGGAACTGACTGATGACTCAGAGAAAAAAATGATTTTTAGCTTTCCTTATGGTTGTGCATGAAGTTTGAAGTTACTTGTGTTTTCACCATCAGTCAGCTTAGCAATGCTGGGTCAGGAGCCATAGGTTTATTTGTTTACATGCTTCCCTTTTCAGGTCGGATCTTTAATTCAGATATATAATCTGGGCATGCCAGACCTATAGAAAAGGCCATAACAGTACCACACATAGTTCCTGTTCTTTGGGAAGTCAGTTTGAAAAATGAAACAGCAGCAGATAGACCAGAATGTCTAGGGTGGGGCTGACTTTTTTGTTCTTTAGGTTGTCTGATTATTTACAAGGATGAAATAGCACATAAACCAATGGATTCTCTTCCAATATAGTCTACTTACTGATAAAAATAAATACTACCAGGGGCAGCTAGATGGCTCAGTGGATTAAGAGGTAGACCTAGAAACAGGAAGACCTAGGTTCAAATCTGGCCTTAGGCATGTCCTAGCTGTGTGACCCTGGGCAAGTCACTTAACCCTAATTGCCTAACACTTGCCACTCTTCTGTTTTGGAACCAGTACTTAGTATTGATTCTAAGACAGAAGGTAAGGTCTTAAAAAAAATACTATCATTTTCTTAGAGAGAAAAAATGGAGAACTGTTCAAGACGTGTATGGCTAAGGGCTGTGCCCTTGGTTAACTACTTCAGTGAATAGTGGAAAGAGCTAGGAAAGAAGGGAATGAGCATTTATTAAGATCCTACTATATACTAAGTGCTTTACAAATGTTATCTCATTTAGACCTCACAATAGCTTTCCAAAGTGTGTGCTCTTATTATCTCCATTTTACAGATGAGGAAACTAAGGCAAACAGAGATTAAGGGACTTGTCCAGGATCACAGAGATAGATAGTAAGGGTCTAAGGTTGGATTTGAACTCAGGTTGTACTGCCCAGTACTCTGTGCACTGTGGCACTCTCTCCCCAGCTGCATCTAGTGCTTCTTTATATCCTGAGGAAAGCCAGATCCCCTTGGGCAGCTCTTCTTTGGTGGCACTTGAGATTCCAGGTTCTCTCCAGATACCATCTTCTCTGGTCCTTCTGGGCCCTTGTTATGTTAGAGAACTAGAGTAAAGGAAATGTGATTTGGGGTGAGGTTTCTTCCTCCCCCAGAATAAGGGCAGCTGAGATTGTGAGGCCCCCTCAGCTGTGACACTCCTGAGGAGATGTTGGGGAAATCATTTTGTTTGCTGAGTTCCTTATTCATTATTGAGTCAGCTGTGTGCTAATTGTTTCTGTAGGAAATGTACTTGGGAAGAGGACCCTTGAGTGAGAAGGTCAGAAGTTGGTTCCCTCAGGAAATCAGTGCCTCCACTCTGGTCTCATGTATGTCCTTGAAGGCTCTAGAGGGAGGCCTACCAGGGATGAGGAGGCCAAATTAGGAAAGAGGCTATCCGTCATCAGAGTTACCTTTATATTGCCCTTGAAGGCTTGCCAGATGCTTTCCTTACTATACTTCAGAGTAGGAAGTATAGTTATTATTCTCATCTTACATGTGGGGAAACTGAGATTCAGAGGTTTAAGTGACTTATCTAAGACCAGTGAATGGCCAAGGCAGTGAGTCTGAGGGCTCCTGATCCCAGTCCCCTCCATCTATTCATTCTGCGTACTGTCTCTCAAACCACTGTATCAGCCTTCCCCTTCCATGATGCTCCCTAGAGCACAATGGTTCCATGTTGTATTCAAAACCCTGGAGTTTTTGCCCTCTTGCCCTTTGCATTTATGGAAACTAGGCTTCCCCTCAGAAGACACTGTATCTCTTCCAGGTCACCCTCTCTAAGACTGGCTGCATCTTCGCCCATCCTTCCCAAACACTGGCAGATCCTCCTTGTTTCTTAGTACTCCCTCAATCTCCTCTCCTTCCCACTGACCTGGGAATTGACTCTTTCAGTCATCCCCACTCTTTATCCAATTAATCATCAGGTTCTTTTCATTTATTTATTTGTTTGTTTGTTCGTTTTGCTGAGGCCAAATTGGAACCCAGGACCTCCCATCTCTGGGCTTGATTCTTAATCCCCTGAGCCACCCAGCTGCCCCCTAACAATATTATTTTTAAATGAAGTTTGAAAAAAAATTCAAACAAGGGACTCTTCCCAATTTGCTGGCTTAATTACCATATGAAAAGGCCAGAATGTGACCAGGCTGGCAAAAAACCCCATCCCAACTCATCTAAGTGGGACAGTAGAAAGCAGCTAGAACTGAGAGATTGGGGCATCCTGGAAATTCAGAGTATTTTGGCCGTAATTGAATGAGTAACCCTTCCACAGACAGCAAGCAGGTGTAAACCTGGCCCTTAGAGCTTAGGATGTGGAGGTAGATGGAATGGTTATGGAAGCTCAAGCCGAGAACCGGACATGGCAGATCCGTCAGTCTAAAATACTTTGGTTCTTAGAAAAGGTTGGTGTCTGGAGCAATGCATCACTCAATTAGTGAAGTGCTGATGAATGTGAAATGATGGACTCTCTGGCCATACCTTTCATTTCAACCTGTATTATTGTGTTTACTTGGCTTTATTTAGATATAACATTAAATATTATTATTAACTATTGATATTATTTAGCAAGGGTATATGGTAGAGGGAGTCTTCAGGTTCTTTTTAACCATGAGCTCCTTCCCTGCTGCCTTTAAACGTTCAGCTCTACCCCATCTTGCCCAAACTTCTCTCAACCCTTGTTAGTCCCTCTAAGCTCTCAGCCTGGGTCTTCCTTCTCCTGCCAGACTCCCAGAAAAAGCAATCTTTCTGGGTGCTACTGCTTTACTGCCTCCCACTCATTTCTTAACCCCTGGCAGGCTGCCTGGGAACCCCCCAGTTCCCTAAAATTGCTCTCTCCAAGGTTACCAGTGGGGAAGAGTGCAGAACAGTGGGAAGGTGCTGAAATGGGGAGTCACAAGACTATAGTTCAGATCTCCACCCTGCCCCTTATTGACATCAGGAGAAAGGAATAAACAGTATTTTTAACCTTTTGTCTTATCATCAATACTGTATATCGGTTCCAAGGCAGAAGAGTGGTAAAGGCTAGGTGATGGAAGTTAAGTGTCTTGCCAAGGATCACATAGCTAGGAAGTATCTGAGGTCAGATTTGAACCCATGACCTCCTGTCTTTATACCTGATTCTCAATTTTCTGAGCCATGTAGTTGCCTCCAGGAATAAGCAATTATGTAAGCACCTACTATATGCCAGGCACTATGCGAAGCTCTTTACAAATATACTCTCAATTGACTCTCAGAACAACCCAGTGAAGTAGGTGCTACTATTTCTTCCACTTTCCATATGAAGAAACTGAGGCAGACAAGATTAAGTGACTTGTCCGGGGTCACACAGCTCATAAACATCTAATGATGGATTTGTATTTAGAGATCTCCCTCATTCTAGGCCCAGCACTCTGTGCACTGTGGCACCCCCTAGAGGCCACAAAACTTACCTTGGGCAAGTCACTTCTTCTGTGTCTCAGTTTCCTTATATGTAAAATGGGAAATTTGATCCTGTGCTCTTTAAGAACCCTTCCAGCTCTCCAACTATGTGATCTTTAAATTGCTCCAGTTAATGGCCTTTTTTTTGGACCCTGCTGAATACCTCTCTACCTGGGGCTTTATGACACTGTTCTTTCCTGCTTCTTCTTCCTCTCATTTGACCCTTCCATTTCCTTCCTGGGTCCTGTCGAGGAGGCATGCATGCAAGACAGAAAGCTGAGGACAGAAGAGCTGTCAATCAAAAGGAACAGTCCATTTGGAATATTCCCGGGAAAGACAGTTGGAGCCAAGCCAGGCTGAGAAGCTTCTGAACTGAACCCTTTTGGCTTCTGGAGCTGGGAGAGAGAGGCTGGTGAACTAAGCTTTTGGCTGCTTGTGGCTAATAGTGAAGACCCTGAAGCTTTTCCTACAGTAGGAGGCCCTGAGCTGTTCCCATTGACTAAGACCACCACCATGCCCACTCCTTGCCAGATGGACAAACTGAAACCCCAGCCAAGTCAGGAGTAGTGGGTACACATGGGAAGGCATGGCACTGGACAAGATGAGCAAGATGGTGGTTTGCATTCTGTTCTGCCTTTCCTAATATTTGGCCAAGTTCCTTCACCTCACACTGGCTGGTCTCTGTAAAATTGGGATAATCACACCTAAACAACCTATCTCCCTCCCAGAGTACTTGGGAGGGCCAAGTCAGGGAGCAGCTGTGAGTCTGAAAACTGGCAAGATCTATCGGTGCGAGTTGTTATAAACTCTTCGGAGGGCAGAGTCAAGATGACGGCTTAGAGACAGCAAAAGTTCAGACCTCTGCAAACCCTTTCTCACCACAGTGCTTTGAGGGGACTGAAAACCAAACCTAACAACAGGACAGAGCTAGGGAACCCTCCTGCTGAGTCCTACTGGACTCAACTTAAAAGGTATCTCCCCCCACCCCCACAAAAGCCTGAACTCTAGAACTCACGGGTTTAAGGGGAAGGAAAAAGGAAGATCCCAGGACCCCTGCCCCACCCACAGTGCTGAGCCTCCAGAGGTGGTTGGAATTTCTGGGCAGGCAAGGGCGCTAATCTGGAATGAGTACCTTGCTGGCACAGATGTGCTGGATTCAGGGCATTGAACATAGGCGATGCAGAGAGAGCTGGAGGAGAAGCACAGAGCAGGCAGCCTAGTCAAGACACTCCATCTTGTCCCCCCACCCCATGAGGTTTTGACCTCTGGGCACATCCAGCTTTGCAGATCAACACCCCCCTGGCTAAGTCTCTTCAATAGGGCATATAAGAAGCCTTCAGAGGGAAGGGAAGCTCAAGCTCCAATACCTCTCCCTCATAGACTGATCTGAGAGCCTTGATGACTAAGTTCCTAAGGGCAAAGACTGCAACAAACTACAAGAAACATGCTCAATAACAGGGCAGGAAGCCCAGCTCCTTTTCAGCTTCTGCTGGCAGCTGGAGAAGATCTGAGTAACCTGATCAATCAGTAGAACAGAGAAGAAGCCCCTTCAGGACGGAACAACCCAGACCCACATAACCAGCACATAACTACAGGGGGGAAAGTAGGGGAAAATATGAGTAAACAACAGGAAAAGAAGCAATAAATTACATACATACATACAAACAATAAATCAACAGCTTCTATCCAGGCAGTGAACAAAGAGCAAATGGAACAGAAGAAGATCAAGGAACACCAAGCAAAAACACAGAAACTCCAGCGAATTGGATACAGGCTTTGAAAGAACTCAAAATACAATTTAAAAAACTAGAGAGGCTGAAGACAACTGGAAAAGGAACTTAAAAAAAGAAAAAATAAGTCATCTGGAAACAGAAAATAGTGTCTTGAAAGCCAAAATTAAACAGTTTGAAAATGAGGCAAAGGAAATGAAAGATCAGAAGGAGAAGGATGACCAAAAAGCCAGGGATGAAATTCAGTCTTTAAAAACTAGAATCCAACAACTAGAAGCAAATGACTTCATAAGGCATCAGGAAACTATAAAACAAAATCAAAAGAATGAAAAAATTGAGGAAAATATGAAACACCTCATCCACAAAACAGAAGACATAGAAAACAGATCCAAGAGAGACAATTTAAGAATCATTGGAATTACAGGAAGATCATGACAAAAAATTAAATTCACTCTTCATCTAGCCCTCAGCCTCCAGTCCCATTCCCCTAGGCTCCTTTCCTGTTCCTATCTGTATTTGGGGATGGAAATATATATACAGAGAGAGAAAGATATGTGAGAATTTTCTCATCTATATTAATTTCTTTTAAGGGTCATGAATTTGATAGAATTCCTGGGTCCTGGGTCAGAGACTCTGGTTAGTCTAGTGCTTTTTTTTTCCATTTCTTTGTCCTTAGGAATTCCTAGGAATGTTTTCCTTTTAACAAAATTTGGCTAATTGACAAAGGAGAGTGATTCCAACCTGTATCGCCTATGGTGTGGGGAAAGGTTGAGAGTTTGATGGTCCACCTCCTAATTAACTATTTCCAATTAGAGATGTCTTGGGATGTTTAAGGGAAGGGCTAAATAATGAGCTTCTAAAACTATTTATAGATCTGCCCGGAGGAGTTTCAGAATCTTTGGTCATTGAGGGGACCATTGGCCTACCAATCTATTGGTTAAAATGCTAGCTTAATCAATAAATTGATATTCCTACCCATAAGCTAATTTCTTGAAGTAATTTTAAGCATAACATTTGTACACATATACATTTCTGTAAGCAAGAGAAACACTTTGTAGAAAAACTCAGTATCTCTTTGGTTACTAAAAACCACTGACTGAGCTGTGTTTGTGTTGCTAATAATGATAATCCTCAACCCCTTCCCCCCCCCACCTTTCCTGAAAAGAGATAGGGGTTTTGCTCCTTGGAGGAGCATATTTGGGGGTCATTAGCTCATCCCCAGAAGTTGGACCCAAACCTCTCAAACTGAATGCTAGTCATGCAGAAACAAGTCACTTCTCCCACTCCAGAGAAAAGGTTCACCTCCTTCTGTTGTCCAGTTAATAGGCCTGATTCAATGGGCCAGAATGGAGCACATGGAACAGGAGACTTCTAGACTAGCCTGTTCCTTGTGAATATGATGTAGCTATTCATGTCCCTGTTGAGTCTGATGTCAAGGGGGAGGGGAAGAAGAAGTGTCAGAAGGGTCGAATTTGTTGATTGGACCTAGGGTTGATGCTCAGTACTGTACTCCAGATAGCAGGGTCTGGCCTCTTACTGGGCCCATCTTATCCGTTGTGAATGCACAACCCTGACACCAAAAAGCCAATGCAAATGTTTGGTCCCAGCATTCTCAAAGTTGTAGGGATACCCTTTAGGAGACTCTTATTTCAATGGGGAAACCAGACCCCATACAGAATACTTCAGGAGCCTCCCATCTCCCCTGTATGTTTACAAAGAAACTTGCTATTTAAACCGTATTGACCCAGTCTCTTGTCACTCAAACTGCCTTCTAATTCTGAAATCAGGTATTTCTCTTAGAGGTCCAAACTGGGTTCCAGATGAACTGTTCTTAGTGTTAGAATTGGGCAAGTAATATGTGACCTACTGCTATAAAAGAAGGGACATAAGAGAGGGTTGAGATGAACGTGGCCCCAGACTGCCCTTTGTTCTCTCCCTTTTCTCCAAGGCTGCATCATTCTGCTTCATTGGTCCCTAGCAAGTCACTCATTGAAGTGTCTGGTACTCCCCTATCTCCTCAGGATCTTCAGTCTCCTTTGCCCTCATATTTTTGAGACTCACTGACCTTCTGCCCCTTTACTCTTGCAGGCGATCGTTTTGGTGCACTGGCTACTGACAACTTGGTGAGTCATCTGGCAGTAGTTTATTTTTTCCTTTGGGGAGGTGGGAGGGGTCTGTGGGAGCTGACATCTTAAGCAAGAACTTTATAGAACTTTTGGAATGAAGCTAAGGCAGTTTTCTAAGGAAAGTGGATCTCTTTGAAAACTTCAATGACCACTTTGGGAAAAGAAAAGAGTATCGTGGAACAAACATGAAATTAAAAAGACTGGGGGGGGGATAACAGAAGAATACAGAAAATGCAGAAGAAAAATATTAAACTAGAGGCAAAATAGAGAAATTGAAAACAGACTGTGTGAGTAATAAAACCAAGAACTTTTATAAAACTACCAGTTGATCAGTCATTAGCTGACTTGATCCAAAAAGAGAGAGGAAAATAAAGAGGCCAAAATAAAAAGTGAACAATTTGATTTCACAACAGAGAAGGAAAAGAAAATGATTAGAAACAATTGTACACAATGATGTGGCAAAATTGAGAATTCAGAGGAAGTAGATAAGTATCTACAAAAGCACAAAGCACCCAAATCAACAAAACAAGATCTTAAGTAATCCCATCTTAGTTTCTTTAAAAATAAATAAATAAATAAATGAACTAGCTATAATGAATTGTCAAAGGGGGAACAAAACCAGATATAGCTTTTACACAGTACCAACTGTGTGCCAGGCCTGGGAGGTGAATACTATTATTATCCCAGTTTTACAGTTGAGGAAACTGAGTTAAACAGAAGTGAAATGACTTGCCCAGGGCCACAAAGCTAAGAAGGGTCTGAGGTTGGGTTTGAATTCAAGTCTTCCTGATTCCAGGCCAGGCATTCTGTCCACTGCAGCATCTAGCTTGACAAACCAGAAAGAAGCAAAACAGAAAAAGAGAACTACATGTCTGTCTTCTTTATGAATATAAGTGCAAAAATTTTAAGTAAGATCCTGGCAAGAAGATTACAACAAACAGTATATATAATTCAATATGAGCTCATTAGATCCATAGCACCAGTACAGGGTGGCACAATATTAGGAAAACAATTTGCATAACTAATCACTAATATCTCAAAGGAGGTAGAAAAATCCTTTGACAAAATACATTCATGTTAAAAAACAAAAACCTAAAAAGCGAAGGTGCTTGATTATGTTCAAAAGCATAGATATCCAAAAGTAAGAACATTATTCACAATGTAGAAACACCAGCAGAACACAAATTCAAGCAAAGGGAAAAGCAGGAGCCCCTTCTTCCCACGATTATCTGATGAAAATTTTAGAAATGCTTGCTGTTTTAGTAATACAAGAGGACAAAATTCAAAGTGTGAGCATTGGCAAGGAGACAAAAGTCTCCCCATTTGTACTTTGCCTTTGGGTATTCTTAGAAGGCTGTAGGATAGCAGCAGAAAAAAAGATGATAAATGCTTAAGTTGTAATATAATAATAGCTAACATTTACATAGCACCTACTGAGTGCCTGATACTATGCTAAAGCACCTACAATTATTTTCTCATTAGATCCTTATAACAACCTGGAAGGTTGGCAATTATTATCCCCACTTTACATGTGGGGAAACTAAGGTAAAGGGAGTCAATGACTTGCCATGGGCTGCACAGCTAGGAAGTATCAGAGGCCAAAGTTGAACAGGTCTTTGTGACCCTGGCAGGATACAAAAAAGCCCCACAGAAATCATCAGCATTTCTATACTGTACTAACAAAACCCAAGGAGAAACAATAATGAAAAAATTCTGTTCAAATGAATTACAAAATGCAAAAATACCTGAGAGTTGGCCTACCAAAACATCTGCAATATTTATATAACTATAACTACAAAACTCTTTTTACAGAAATAAAGGAAGACTAGTAATTAGAAAGCTATTTAGTGGACAGTATGGGTCATAATAATATAATTAAAATGACCGTGCCACCTAAATTATAGATTTAGTGCCCTACCAATCAAACTGTCAGATAACACTGGTTTAAGAAAATTAAACCAGTAGAATAAAATGAATGAGGGAGAACAGTCTAAAACAGCAGGCCGGTATTAGTTAAACCCAAGGATGTAATTACCCAGAGGACAGACTCCATTTTTTACAAGAACTGCTAGGACTGTTGGAAAGTGGCTTGGCCAAAAAAGGACTTTGATCATCCTGTGCCACCATAAGCTCAAAATGGATACATGATTTGAATAAAAAAAAATTATATTAAAAATCCAAAAAGATAGAGGTACTATTCACAACTGTGGCTGGAGATAAAAACCTTTAACATGACAAGGGATACAGGAGATCATAAAAGATAAGTTGGACAATCTTAATTGCACAAAATTGGAAAGCATTTGAAGCAATGAGATTAATGAAGATAAAATAAAAAGAGAGACCTTGGAGTGGAAATAATACTTCAAATAACACTTAAAAAAAACCCATATCTTCCATTGTAGATCCAATAATTGGTTCCAAGGCAGAAGAACAGTAAGGGTTAGGCAATGGGAGTTAAATGACTTACCCAGGATCACAGAGGTAGAAAGTGTCTGAGGCCAGATTTGAACCTAGGACCTCCTAGGTCTCTAGGCCTGGCTCTCAATCCACTGAGCCACCCAGCTGCCCTCTAAAAATAGCATTTTTTAAAAGTCCAGTATCCACTTTGTACAGAGAATTGACACACACATAATATCAGGGGATCCATTCTCAGAGAGGTATTCAAAGGATACGAGCAAACAGTTTTTAAGAGAATTGCACACTATAGGTGACTACTTGAAAACATGCTTCAAATTACACAGTAATTTAAAAATTCATCAACTATAAAGCTGAGGTGTCATCTCACACCTCAAAAATTGACAAGAACAGCAAAAAACAGTTGCAACAATCGGTATTGGTAAGATTGGCCCATTAAAATACTATTGGTAAAACTCAATAGTTTATCTGTTTTACATATTTGGAATTTTGTAAGAAGAAGAATAACCAAACTGCTCCTAGATGCCCTCTGACTTAGGGATCTATTTCTGGACACACACCTCAAAAGTGCCCAAAACAGAGCCAGATGGCCAACAGATTACAAAATGTTTGTAGCTGCCCTCAGCTGGAGAAGGCCTAAACCAACCTAGAGTAGATGAAGGTGGTGAAAGATTATTGGGCAAGAAGAGATGATAAACATGAGAAATTCAGAGAAGTATGAGAAGATTCAGCCTCAACAGATACAGCCTGAGATGAACAGAACCAAAGGGACTCTGCACACAGTGCTTACAGTACCCTTCAGGGAAAGTGCACTAAAAGAAAGGAAAGAAACCAGCATTTATTAAATGCTTTCTCTGTGCCAGGCACCATGCTGAGCACTTTTCAGTTATTCTTTCAAACTCCAAGTAACTGGAAAAACCAGGGATAAACTTACAAAAGAAATGAAGAACGCTTCCTCACAGGAGAAGGTGGGAGACTACTAGGGCAGAGTGTTTAAACCCTGTCACATTTATTGGATGATTTTATGTTATAAGGGAGGATTTGCTATGGGTTAATTGGAGGAAGTGTTTGGGTTTTTTTTTAAAGAAATGTCTGATATAAAGAAAAAAGGCCATAAGCATATATTTTTTAAAATAATAGAGAGTGCAATGAGAAAGGAGAAGGGACTTGTCCCAATTCTGACTCTATTGGGATTGACTGTGCCTCCTTTTGCCAGGGGCTGTTTGACATTCTCAGACTCCTATGCCTTTGCTAATTTCACCGTCCTGGCCCTGGGGGTGTGGGCCATTGCTCAGCCAGATTCCCTGGATGCCATAATTATGGTGAGTTTAGGGATTGGGGGAAGGACAGGTTTCCCTTTCCCTCTGGGGAGACCTGGACAAGATGCCTTGGGACTGACAACTCTGGATAGCCTTTATTTTCACCATTCTTAACCTCCTAATCCACCCCTTCCCCCAATCCTCTTAGACCCTGCTCAGGTTCTTTCTCTTCAATCTAAACAGCTGCATCTACTGACTTCAGTTTCCACACCCTTTATTTATAGTAGCCAAACTTACATTTTCCCCCTCTTCCTCCTCCTCCTCCTTTTTCCTCATCTTCTGTCTGAGTGTCAGTTCTAAAATAGAGTGGTAAGGGCTAGGCAATGGGGGTTAAGTGACTTGTCCAGGGTCACATAGCTAGGAAGTATCTGAGGCCAGATTTGAATCCAGGACCTCTGGACTCCAGACCTGGTGCTCTATCCACTGTGCCACCTAAGTGCCCCAAACTTAAATTTTCAAAGGCTTTTCGAGAGCTCTCCAACCTTCAGCCCTTGGACACCATCTTCACCAGCACCCTGCCTTCTCCACTAGGAAAGAATGTGTGTTCTTTGTTTCTATTTATCTGGATCAAAACATTTAGTCTAGGCAAGTGTCCCTCTCCAAGGCTGGCTTAATGGAGATCACTCCTTGGATCAGCCCAGCCCAACTCCATCTCCACCACCAGTACTTTCCTCAAAGCAGAAGGCCTTGATGAAAGAAAGGTACAAATGAACCCTCCTTCCCAGCACTGGTATACCATTGCCCTTTATGGATACTCAGTAAATACAGCCATTCCACAGGGATTTAGAACGTCCGTTCTGTGTTAGTGCTGTAGACAGGCACTAGTAGGGGGAAGTTAGCCACTAAGGGGCTCATTCTTTAGTTGGCAGGACAAGACCTAGAACAACTGAAACAACTAGAGAATGAGACAAGACCCTCTACTTGAATGTCATAATTAGTGCTAAGTGTTATGGGAAGTAAGAAGGGTGAAGGTCAGGGAGGGATGGGGTTAGTTAGGGCTGGCTTGGTGGGAAGGAGATGGGTTCCAAGCCAGGCCTTAGGAGATGGGTACCATTGGCTAGGAAGAGAAGAAGAAAGGAGCCTTGGTACAGTACAAATAACCCAAACAAAAAATAAATATTTGTTGAACTGAAAGGGGGAATGTTTGTGGAGGGACAGAGAGGGGCACTGGGATGAAGTGTGGGCCTGGTGGGTGGTGAGGGTCAAGGAGAGGGCGGAAGCCAGTCTGAGAGGAGCTGCGGGTCCTGTGGTAGAGGGAGCTCTCGGGTTTGTTCTTGCTCTGTCACTGTAGGCTTTCATAGTCTTAGTTGCCCGAGCCCTGAAAGTACATGTTACAAGTTCAGTTGAAATGGCTCCATCCCTGTCGGGAGATTTATTTAAAATTATGGGATTAAACCCTGTCTCCTCAATGTCCTAAAACCAGCTTTCTACAACCAGACCTGCAGGGGCTTCTTCCTGTCATTTCTGTTTCCTCCCAGTTTTCTGTAGGCAAAAGATAAGTAAATACGTTGACTCAAACCCCACCTACCAACTCACTCATTCACCCCCCCCCCAAGAAAGAATTACTTGTGCTGATCCCCTACCCAGTGTTTATCAGTAGGAGGAAGATCATGGAAGATAAAAGCTGCATGGATAGGGCCGGGTCTCTGATGCAGATGCCCTCCTGGGCCTGTGATGAGTAGGTGAGCCAGAGAACAAGCAGTTTCCTCAGCAGGAAAGTTCTCCCTGCGGACACCATGACCCTGAAAAATGAAGGCAATTCCTGGCAGGGTTTTTGTGAGGTTTCAGATTTGACCAACTTGGAGGCTCCAGACAAAGACAAAGGTTCTCTGCTGACCTAGAGAGGTCTCAAAGCCTTGGCAGCTAGTGGAGGTAATTTGGCATAGTGAGGTCTTGGGAAGAAACATCTGAGATCTGTCACTGTATGCTCCAGCCCTGAAGGATCTTTTAAAGTCCTTGAACTCCAGGGAGGTGGGAGGAGCACTTCTCCATGAGAGTAGAATATTAAAGCTAAGGCAGCCTTCTCCCACATCCCCAACCTTCCATAAGCCCTCTGGGAACGAATATCCCTCGGGCTAAATGTTCATTTCTCCCTTCTCCCCCCCCAAAAGGCTTTGAAATATTTATTGATCCACTATGATTTGTGCTAAGCAAAAGTACCTCCTTCTATTTTAAACCCTTTTAAGACTTAATATATTTGGGTGATCCCTTATGACTAATCAAGGTTTGGGGGATGAACTCTCTCTCTCTCTCCAGAATGCAGTTGCCCAGCATTCAAGGGCCTGCCTGGCCTGCTTTGCTGCTATAGAAGCCTGGAGCCTTGTATCCAGAGCACCCCCCTCCCCACATCCCCAACCTCCATGAAGCCTGTGCCTAAGCTCTGCCCTATGGACTTTGTATTTTGCAGTTTCTAGTTGGTCTGGCCATTACCATCCTCCTGGATATCATCTACATCAGCATCTTCTACCCACGTGGGCATACACTGTCCGACACAGAGCACTTCGGTACCGGCATGGCCATCTTCAGCCTCCTTCTGAAGCCCCTGTCCTGCCTCTTTGCCTACCACATGTACCGAGAACGAGGGGGCGAGTTCATCCTCAGTGTAGGTGAGGCTGCCTCCCCTTCCCATCTCTGTATCCTGATTCCTCTCACCAAATATTCCTCTCCTGGCCCTTCTCAGGCACTTTCAACCTTTTCCACCCTGTGGACCAGCCTGACTTCCTTGTTCCTCTCTCTGGTGGCCCAGAGTAGGGGAACAATTCCTAAATCTGCCCTGTAACATGTAGGATTGGGGCCGAAGATATGGGGGAGCTGGGGAGTACAGAAAAGGAGATTCAATTTGTATTGCTCTTGGAGAAAATGAAAGGAAGATAGTTTAGTTACTGTTGAGTGATGTCTAAATTGACTTCCTCCTTACCAGAAGCTCTAATTTCTAAGCCACCCCCTTTAGAGAGCTGAAAAAAGCAAGTTTTCTCCTTCCTCTTCTCCCTGCCCCAAGAGGAAAAACAGACAAACCTCAGCCTTCCCTTTGGCTCTGACGGGCAGATACGGCCCCAGCCTGAAGTCAGGCAAGACCCACAGCATGGCCTCCTGGGCTTAGCTTGAGGGTTCATTCAGTGGGTGATAGAGGCCAAGCTGGTTGGTGGAACTTAGAAGAATCAGCTGTGATTCAGGCTCTGGACCTTTACCTGGACTCCTGATTTCCTCCCCACTCTACCCCAACCTCTCCCAGAGTGGGATGGAGAAGCCTTAGGCAGGGCCCAGGGAAAGCACCCCCGCTGTTGTGGACCCTTTATCTTGAAGTACAGCTGTCCCAATTCTGCCCAGCCTCTCCCCTGCATTGTCTTATTTATTCTCAAACAAGCAGGTAATATCTCAGTTTTGCCACAGTACTTTATATCCCATTCTCTCCCCTTCAAATGGGCAGCAAGCCATTCAGTGATCACCAGCAAGGTAACACTTCCCAGTGAGGTAGTATTTGTAAAGCCCTTAGCAAAGTCATTTTCAGTTGTGTCTGAGTCTTCATGTTCCTATTTGGAGTTTTCTTAGCAAAAATACTGGAGTGGTTTGCCATTTCCTTCTCCAGCTCATTTGACAGATGAAGAAACTGAGTTAAAGTAAAGGAATTTACCCGGTGACACACAGCTAGGAAGTTAGATTTGAACTTCCAGAATGAGTCTTCCTGACTCCAAGGCTGAGGCTCCATCCACTGTGCTGCCAGCTGCCCCTGGCACACATTCGATGCTAAGAAAGGCTTCTCTTCCTCTCTCCCTCTTGCAGCCTTGCTTCATTTCCTGTTGAAATGGCTGTTCCACCAGGTTCTAGGTCTTGCTCACAGCTCTACAGGGAGGGAAAATAGAACGGGGTTTTGTGAGCCCGAGTAATTAGTCTTAAAGACAACTGTGACTTTTCCCCATTCGGAGGGGAGAACACTGGGTAGGGGTGTGTGGCCAGATTGCCTTCCTTAACCCACCCTCTCCTTCCTCCATCCATATCTTCAGGTTCCTTTGGCCCCTTGCAGGAGCGCAGCGCATACCAGACCATTGACCCCCAGGAGGACCCTGCCTTGGCACACCCCTATGCAGACCTGGAAAGCAAGCCAACAGTTCGTCCCTTCTGAGCTCCCTTCCCACTTGATGTCCCCAGAAATCTAGATCTCATCCTTCTCCTCCTCCTCATCTAATGCTGGGCATTCATTCACTGACCTTGGGGACACTTAATCTATTCACCTCACCGTTTCCTCTCAGAGCTTATGAGCTCCAGCCAGGAGAGCACTGGATAATGGCTCCCCATCTCTGCTTCCTCAGGCCAACAGGCAGAGGATTGAGTGATATTCTCTCTCCTTTGATTGGGCCTCACTGAAGTGTCTTGGTCCCATACTCCTCAAGGTCTGACTCTCTTGAGAGACTCCCCGAACCTTAATGCACTTTTGACAGGTCCCCACCTCCGGGGCCACACAACCAAGTGCCTTGGCTGTGCCAGGGCCTCTGTAGCCCCAAATGTGGCTGGTGAGAGTAGCTGTCCTCCCTGTGCCCCTGGTGGGTGGGTAGCATCTCCATAGAGGCTAGGGATGGGGCAGCCTTGAGGGAAGCTCTTTCTGCTGCTGCTGCTGCCTCAGCCAGGTTTATGACTCCTTGGGGGAAGCAGCTCCTCCCTAGACCCCCAAGATGGAGTCTCTGAACCACTGCCATTGCCTTCGTTACCTCTCTGCCGAGTTATGGCATTAAAGTTTGAGGAATGTGATACCTGGGCTCTGTGTGTTGTGAAGCTGTTTCCAGGTCCCCAGCACACCTGTGGTGGCTTAAACATGGGCATGGGCAGCTGCCTCACAGTTCCACTCACAGAAGGTTATTTCAAGCTTTTCTCAATGAGAGACTGCCTCTGCTGTACCTGAACAGGTGATCCCCCATCATCCTGAGCCAAGGAGCTTCCGTGCCTCAGTGGGGAGTCTCATTTGTTCACAGTCTCATTTGTTCACAGGTGCCAAATAAGGGTCTGGCCTTTGGCTCCCCCTTCCTGTTGGAGAGCAGCTCACTATGTAGTAGTTGAATTCATCCAGGGTCCCCAGCATCCCATAGGCCACATTCTTGGTCAGCTTGCCTTCTCCCAAGGGATCCTAAGGGCAGGAAGTAAGTAATGGAGCTTGCCTCCCTAACTTCTCAAACCTTCCCAAACCACAAATGAGCTTGTGGCCTCCTTTGGCTGCAGTTCATTAGGACTCCAGCCTAAAAAACCCCAGTTGTTTCTTGGGGCAAGCAGCTAAAGACAGAGGCAGGAGAAGGGCAGAAGCTGAGGGACTGGCCCCTGGAACTCCTAGGTATCCATGGGAGTTTCTGGAAAGCCACACAGCATTTGTTTCCAGCTACTCAGCTGAAGGAAAGCACAGTTCCTTGCTTGAATGAATAAATGGACAAGATAGTGTGTTACCTGCTAGAGACAAAGATGATGCCATTTTGCCTGTGCCCAAGTACCTACAGTCTAATGGGGAAAGGCGTGACTTCAAATAACGGACCTAGGAGGGAAGGAAGTGTGCCAGAGACATTGGAGACAATAGCCTCACTAGCCTAGCAGGAGGGTAGGCATCCACTTGGTTTGAAGAGAGAGGGCAGGATGGAATGGAGAGTGTTCTCATTTGGCTGAGCTGGAAGATGTGTCAAGTGGGGTAGAATGAAACCTGGCCAGAGAGAAGGTCAAGAGCCACATTTTGGTGAGCCTGGCAAGTTTGGAAAGCCAACCCCTGAAGGTTGGATTTGGGGATTTTCTTTTGGAGGGGAGGAGGTGAAAGTGGCTCCTTTCAAAGCTGGCTAGAATTGAGGACAATTTGCATCAGAAGGGGTAGCATGGGTCTATCTGGGAGAATAAAGCTGACTTTTTGGATCCAGGAGTCTCAATCTGATTGGGGATGGTGTGATCTAGGTTTTTACCCAACCACAGCGTGGTATAGTGGGAAGAATCTGGGAATTGGATTTGAATCTTTTGCTGAATGTGTGACCTTGGATATGTCACTCAACCCCTAAATTTCCACTTTTTTTCAACTACTTAAGGCAGATCATCACCAAGGTCTTCTCTTTCTAAATCTATGGCTGGGAGCTCATTTGTGTAGCATAAGAGATCCTTTTCAACTGGGGACTCACAAATGCCCAGCAAGTATGTGAATTTGGGTGGGAAGAAATATTTTTACTTACCTCTGGCTGAAATCTAGCATTTCCTTTATTTAGGAAAAACATTCCTAGAATTGTTCTGTAGGCTTTGCCTGATGGCAGTGACATACAAGAAGGTTAAGAACTCCGATAATAGCATATTAAGTCTTACTCAGCAGAGAGGAGGAGGCATTAAAAAGGGACAAACAGCCAGATGATCAGCCAGGGGTCTGAGGGCCTTAACAGGACTGGTTCCTTTGGGAGCTCAGGGTGGTGCAAGAGAATTCTGGAGCTGAATTAACAGGATTGGCAAATGACAGGATGGATGGAAGAGATGGAGCAGTCAAAGGCTACTTGGCTGGTTCCACAGGGCTGGGCAGTTAATGTGAAAACTTAAACCTCCTAAGAGGGGCCACTTTCCCAGCCAGCAACCCTCCCTGGGCTTCCATTCCCTCCTCTGAAAATGAGAAGGCTGGACAATGATCTCGGGTCTGTTGGTATTTAAAGCTTAAATACACCACTTCTCAGATCCATCTTGTCCAACCCTTCCATTTTTACAAATGAGTCAGGCCTAGAAAAGGGAAGTGAGCATTCCAAGGCCACTCAAATGAAGGTCCAGAGGGCAGCTAGGTGACTCAATGGACAGAAAGCCAGGTCCTGGGTTCAACTGTGGCCTCAGACCCTTCCTAGCTTGGAGACCTTGGGTAAGTCAATCCCCAGCCTTCCAGGCTTCTGCTTTGGAACCGATAAATTCTAAGATGAAAGATCCAAGTAAGGAATAAAAGGCCTGGGTCACTCGGAGCTCAGACCTACCTGGCAAACACCTGAGGAGGGATCACCTTGCCCAGGCTGAAGAAAGCCCAAAGCAGTCAAGCAGAGGCTCCCTCCAAGCCTGGGCACCGCCAGAAAAGGTCCGGCAGTACTGCGGGGTAGGGTGGGGCCTGGGGAGGACCAAATAAAGCGCAGATGTGTTCTGGTGGACATTGGGACGCCTCTCTTGGCATGGGCAAGGCGGACACCCTAGCCTTTCAGGCCAGGCGACGCTTGGCACAGGGGCACAGCACACCAAGAGCCCCGCCCCGCGAGTGGGGTTTGCAGGGGACACTGGCCCCGCGAGGCGCTGGGTGCTCAGGCCCACCTGACCAGGAATACTGTAGGCATGGGGGGGTGCGTTTTGTTAAGGGCGCAGCCAACCAGCGCCCGGGGGATCCTCTCCTTCCTCCGCCCTCCCCATCTCTGCCCGGTGCCCTTGCCCTGCCTCTGCCCTACCTCGGCCAGTCAAAGCACGAGCCGCCACCTGCTCTGGCGCACTCTAGCCCAGCCTGGCCCCGCCCCATCCCTCCCATTGGCCGCGGGCCGCGAACTTGAACCAGCGGCGGGGCCGGGCCAGCCAAACGTTACCCGGCTGCTGCGAACCCGGCTGCCTCGGCGGCTGACCTCTCCGAGGGGTGAAGAAGCCCGGCCTCTAGGGGTCAGAAGTGAGTCGGTGCATCGGGGGGGGGGGGGGGGGGGGACGGCGAGAGGGGTAGACCTGGAAAGGGCGGGGAAGGCAGGTGAAGATGGGGAGGGGGGGAGGCAGGGAGGAGCGGGTTCTGGGCCTTGAAGATGGCGGGGGGAGTTTGGGATGGGCGGGGGAGGAGGCTGGGGGCGGAGTAGGGGCCGCTGGGAGGGACATACCCGGGGGAGGAGGCAATTGAGAGTCCTGGGGATGGAGGGGAAGAGTGGGAAAGAAGCTGAGGGCAGACGGCGCCCGGGTGAGGGAGAAGGATGAGATAAGGGTCCTGGGGCTAGGGAAGGGAGCAGATGGAGGGCCGCCAGGGAAGAGGAAGAGCTCCGAGCCTTGGGAGTGGCGGTGGGTGGGAAGAGGTGCCAGGTAGGCAGGGGAGGGGAGGGAGATGACAGTCCTAGGAATTCCCAGTAGAGCCTCGAACAAGGGAAGGAGAGGGAGGGATTGGACCGGCCAGTGAATGGGTCCTTGGAAAACGGCAGGGAAGACGGGGAGTAAAGAGCTGGTGTAGACGAGCAGGTGGAGAAGAGGAAAGGGCAACAGAGGATGAGAGACCCAGAAAGAGCGGCTCATCCGTCTGTGGGAAGGAGCCTGTGTGGAAAGAAAAGCAGCGGCAGTTGGACACAGCCAGGTTT
Organism: Monodelphis domestica; assembly: GCF_027887165.1. NCBI lineage: Eukaryota > Metazoa > Chordata > Mammalia > Didelphimorphia > Didelphidae > Monodelphis > Monodelphis domestica. Next base: position 398,320,393 of record NC_077230.1, on the reverse strand, counting down.
CTGGCCACAGACACCACAAACATAGAAACTCAGAGGTGGGGCCGGCAGCCGACCATGGAGAGGCCGGCCTTTCCCTCTTCTTTCCATCCCTTCTCTTGGGCTCCCAAGCCCTGGCCATCATCCTCAGTTCTCTCCTTCTTCCCTCCGGCCTCTGATGAAGAGGTGGCCCCGCTCTCACCCTGTGCTACTGATCTCCTCCAGCAAAGCACCCCACAATCACCTGAATTTCTTCCCCTTTTCTGCCAGTATCACATACCCAGGTCTCTCCCATCATTAAAAACAATCTTTTACTAGACCTTACCATTCTTTCCATTCATTTTGGGGCAGCCAGGTGGTACAACTGAAAGTGTGCTGGACCCAAAGCCAGGAAGACTCCTCTTTGTGATTTCAAATCTGGTCTCAGACACTTGCTAGCTGTGTGACCCTGGGCAAGTCACTTCACTCTGTTTACCTCAGTTTCCTCATCTGTAGAATGAGCTGAAGAATCTTTGCCAAGAAAACCCCAAATGGGGTCACAAAGACTAAATCAATTCTCTCCTCATCCAAACTCCTTAGGGAGGGGGAAAAAAACAAAAACTTTGTTGCCTCAAATTCTTATCAGTCACTTTTTTTTAACCCTTCCCTTCCCTCTTGGAATCATTACTTGGTATCCATTCCAAGATGGAAGAGTGGTAAGGGCTAGGCAGTGGGAGTTAAGTGACTTATCCAGGGTCTCAAAGCTAGGAAGTGTCTGAGGCCAGATTTGAACCCAGGACCTCCCATCTCTAGGCCTGGCTCTCTATCCACAGAGCCATCTAGCTGTCCCATCCCTGTTTTACAAATGAAGCAACTGAAGCAAACCAAGATTAAGTGACTTGCTGGAGCCACTTTACTAGAAAGGATCTGAAGCAGGATTTGAACTCAGGTCGCAGTGTCCAGTACTGTGCCGGTCACAGATTAAGTAATAAAGAAATGCTTGTTGGTTGATGGATCATTTGATCTCCTGGAGACTAGCAAAGTCCCATAGAAGGCAGATAGACATTTGCTTAGGAGGGATCCGAATGACTTGTCAGAGGGGTTCAGAAGGGAAGAAACCTGAGTTGGTTCATAAGATTTAGAATCAGAAGAAACCTTCGAGGCAGTGATGCAACTCTGCCATCTTAAAGACGAGGAAGCTGAGCCGGGAGGGACGCGGTGGGATGAGGCATCAGAGCAGCAAGCGGAATAAGCTGCACCAAGCATTCCCTCAGTTAGACTTGGGATCTTTTCCTTTGATCCTCAGAATTTCGAGCCTTCTCCTTGAGAGACCTGGCCAGGCCTTGATCTGCTGACCATCAATGCTGCCTGGAACAACCATTCTGATTGAGGTTCCAGCCTCAGCACCTGGGTTAAGGCCCTCCTGGTGACCCGCCCAGTTTAGACTCCATGGATGCCAATCGGAAGGAGAATGTGCCACCCTGGCCAGGAGGCCACATGAATTCAGGTATGAGGGCCTGCCTCCTGGGCTACATCCTCCTCTGGTCCCCACTTGGCATCATCTGTGGGTCAGAGCCCCCTTCTCCAGGGACAGCGTCAGCTGGGCTATTTATTCCTGGGCTGCTTGGAGGACAAAGCTGCCTGGAGCAGATGGTAGACTCGGGGCTCAGAGAGCTCCTCCTCTGGCTGAGAATGAACTACCAGGGGAAGGGAGAGAAAGATGGGACCTGACATAAGTGAACTTCCATGGGAGGACCTTGGTAGAGGCCTTGCCCAGACTCTTTCTGGGAGTTAATGGGAGAGAGTCAGTGCTGAGGACAGTGGGAAAGTCCAAGAGACAGGAAGGAATCAACCGGATCTATTTATTCACAGAATTTGAAATTGAAAGGGACCTCAAAGGTCCCTCTGGCCCAGCCCATAACAGAAAAAAAAAATGGCTTCCCCACCATGGCAGACAAGTGATGAGCCAACTTTGCTTGGCTTGAAGTCCATCACATGTCTGGATTGGACGTGTGGTTGCTAGAGTTCCCCTCTACATTCGCAGTTTGGAGTCTGTGATCTTATACTTAAGAATGTCGACAGTCCTGCATTCAAATCTTAGATACTTCTAGCTGTGTGACCCTGGGCAAGTCACTTAACCTAACTTGCCTTGCTCTTACTACTCTTCTGCCTTGGAACTGAGTTGTTGTTTTGTTTTTTACAATGGCAAATTGAGCATCTTTACTTCTTCTTTCCCACTGCTACTGGTTCTTCCCCCTGGGGCCAAGCAGAATAAGGCAGATCCCTCTTCTCCATCACAGCCTTTCCAGTGCTTTCGAAGCCAGTTATGTCCTGCCCCCTACATCTGCTCTCTGGGCTAATCACCCTTGATTACTTCATTAGGCTTTGAGCTCCATCCCCATTCCAGCTGACTTTCCTTGGATACCCACCATCTCTGACTTTGGTTCCTTTTTACACTGAACCTGGACCATATTCTATTTCTGTCCATCATTCCTCTCACCTGGGGCCAAGCAGAATTTTAGGTATAGCTTTTCAAATTCTATTTTTTTAAACCCTTACCTTCTGCCTCAGAATCATTGCTTTGTATTGGTTCCAAGGCAGAAGAGCAGCAAGGACTAAGCATTGAGTTAAATGACTTGCCCAGGGTCACACAGCTAGGAAGCATCTGAGGTCAGATTTGAACCCAAGACCTCCCATCTCTAGGCCTGGCTCTCAAGTTACTGAGCCACCTAGCTGCCCCCTTGCTCTTCAAATTCTTGAAGAGAGATATCCCATCTAGACCCAAGTCTTATCCTCTGCTGTAACACCAGAAATTTGTCTGATCTGCCATAAAACAACCAAGGCAAAGCTCTGAGACAATGACTATTTATTAGAGGAACCCATCCCCCTCCAACAACTAGGACCCCAGACCTTCCTCATGGTCTGAGACCCCCACTTTCTCCAGAATACAGCTTTTATTCCCTTCAGTTCCCAGCACTGTCCTTATATGCCTGGTTGGTCAGACCAAGCATCAGTGCATTATCTCATGGTTGGACTCCAAACTCTTGGTGTGCCTTTTGGTCACAAACAATCAAGTGGATATATAGCACCAGCCCAGTTGCCATGACAACCACTCTTCGCAATGGGCCCTGGACACCCTACTGCCTGCACTGATATGATTCAATATTAGGTCAAGCCCCTTGTCCAGGCCTCCCTGATAGGAGTCATGAGGAGATAGTGGTACAGAATAGAGATGCTCTTAATAGATCATGGGGCTATTCACTGAAGCTTGTGACATCTGTTCAGCTATGAGCTATAACTAGCTGCTTCCCATTATTGTTTGTTAATAGTAAGTACCCAAAGGAATCACGCCAACCTAAATAATGCTGATTAGAGTGAGTGACCTACTAAAACAGGGTAGGGGCCAAATTATTTCTAACACTGTCCACACTAAATTCCCCAGTTCCCTTCATTGGTCCTAATGTGGCAAAACCTCAAGGTCCTTTGCCATCTTCATTGCCCTTCTCTAGACAGTCATCAGATTATCCCTGTTCTTAGAATGTGGATCCCAGACCTAAACACCCTGACTGAGGCAGAGTATTTTGAGACGACCACCTCACTCTTTCTAAATGCTGTTCCCAGCTTAATGCACCCAAGACCTCATGAATTTTTTTGAGCTGCCACAACTCCTCCAGAGATCAACTATTGTCTAGACATATCTCACCTCATTGTACTTATGAAGTTGATTTCTTAAGCCAAAACAGGGCATACTTTACATTTGTTCCTATGAAAATGGATCCTACTAGGTTTAATCCTATGTTCTAGCCTGTTGTTCAAGACCTTTGAGGATCTTGACTGTCATCCACAGTGTTAGCTATCTGTCCATGTTTTGTGCCACCTGTGAATTTAATAAGCTTGCCATTTATACTTCTATGTCTATATTTAATAGCTCATGAAATTAGAAGTCTACAGTTCACTCTAAGGATATCCATCAGGTCTTTCTATCAGAGACTACAAATAAAGCAGGATCATTCTGAAGACTGGCTTATATACTGAGTCTCCTCATCTTTTAATCTCTTAGAGCATGGCCTTAGAGTATGGAGACCTGGATTTCAACCTGCCTTTGCCCTTTATCATCTCTTGTGACTGTGGGTACATGATCTACTGATTACTCCTTTTTTTCATTTTTAAAATTATATAAAATATTTGAATAAAAAATGCATAAAAATTGTGTGAAAAACCACAAACTCCACATTGTTGACAATTTGTTTAAAATATGTAGATTATATATGTGTGCTAATAGAAACATCCTCTACTTTTGAGTTCCCTTTTAATTTGTTTTACTTTGATACTTTTTCTCGATTTTGTGGCTTTTTAAAAAAATTTGATCATAGTGGGGAAGTTGGGTGGCTCAGTGGATTGAGAGCCAAGCCTAGAGATGAGAGGTCCTGGGTTCAAATTTGGCCTCAGATTCTTCCTACCTGTGTGACCTTGGGCAAGTCACTGAACCCCCATTGCCCAGTCCTTATTACTCTTCTGCCTTAGAACCAATACACAGTATTGATTCTAAAGTGGAAGACAAGGGTTTTTTAAAAAAAAGGAATCATAGTATGTATTATTTTCATTCTTCTCTCTTCATCTCTTCATATATTTCCCTTATTTTCTTGATATTTCCAATATTTGTCATTTTAATAACATAATACAATTTATTACATTCAAATATCGCAATCTGTCTCTCAATCATTATGTTTGTGTTATTTCCAGTTATTTTATCATTACAAACAAAGCTTCCATGAATATTTTCCTACATATATAGCTTTATACCTTCCCACTAATGCCCTTAGGACCTAATCTTAGTAACAGGATCCCTAGGTCAATGAGCTTTAACAGCTTTACAACTCTCAATGTATGTTTCCATCTTGTTTTCTAAAAAAAGGAGTCTCAGTTGCTCTAACAATGTAATGTTAGGCCTGTTTCTCCATGTTCCTATCAGCATTTAATTTAATCAACTTAACCTGCTTGGTTCTCAGTTAATATATATTACCAGGGCCATATTTAGATAGATTGGTCCTTAGGCAGGAGACACAAAAATCTGTTCCCAGGACCATACTCTTTCCTAAACCCAAGTCTTTCCAGCTTGGTGATACCAATGGAACTTGTTCCATTGCCACAACTCCTTCTCTTATTCCTTCAGGCTTCCAGTGTGTCTCCCAGTCCCTCCCTTATCCCATCCACTTTCCCTTCTGTTTCTTTGTACATTAAGAAGATTTCTACCTCTCTAATTGTGTATGCTATTCTCTCTTTATTCCAGGTCTGAAGAGTGTAGGGTTCTAGTACTACCAGCCTTCTACCCTCTTCTCCCCTTTTTTGTGGCAGTTCCTCTACACATTCCTTCTCCTTATGAGATAACCATTCCATCCTTACTCCTCCTCTAATCCATTCCACCCTTCCTCCTCCTCTGGTCCATTCCACTACCATTTTGACTCATTTTATTACATTCACCTTGACCTCAAGTCTTCCATCCATATATGCCCCTTCAAAATTCCTAGGCAGTGATGCCATCCCCAGCCAGAGATGGTATTTTCCCATACAGGAATCAAATACTTTGACCTTTTGGGTTGCTTATGATTAGTCTTTCATTACTTTTGTATGTTTCTTGTAGATCAAAATTTCTCCTGAATTCTGAGTCTTTCCCCATGAATAATCGAAACTTCTTTAGTTCATTTAATATCCATTTTTACCTTTTTATAATTATGTTCATCTTTGCTGAATGTTATTCTTGATTGTAAGCCCAGTTCTTTTGCTCTACAAAATGCTGTGTTCCATATCCAGAATTCTTTTAATGTTGCAACTGCTAAGTATTTTGTTATTTTGACTATAGCACCATAATATTTAAATTTTTGTTGTTGTTGTTGCTTTTGTAATATTTCTCCTTACCTGGGAGCTATAGAACTTAGCTATGATGTTCGTGTGCATTTTCTTCTTTGGGTCTCTCTGAGGTGTTGATTGGTGGATCCTTTCTTTTTCTACTTTACCTTCTGATTTTAGAATTTCTGGACAGTTTTTCTTGATGATTTCTTAGAGTGTGGTGTATAAAATCTTTCCTTTATTGTGACTCTCTAGAAGCCTCTAGAAAATTTCTCTAGAAAAATAACTTGTTTTATTGTCTCTCCTTCGTCTGTTTTCCAGGTCAGTTGTTTTTGTGATAAGATGTTTCATATTCTCTTCTATTATTTCATTCTTTTATTTTGCTTTATTATTTTTTTTGGTTATCTGTCTCAGGAAATCATTAGCTTTTCCTTATCCAATTCTAGTTCTTAATACATTATTCTCTTCTATGATTTTCTGGATCTCTTTTTCCATTTGGATGACCTTTCTTGATTTTCTTACATAACTTATTTTTTCCTAATTTTTTGTCAACCTTCCTTGTTTGTTTTTTATGTCTTTCTAAAAGCTCTTTTTGAACTTGTGGCCATTTATTGTATTTCTTTGCTTTTTTTTTACTTCATTGTCCTCTGAATTTGAGCCTAGTTCTTCTCTGCCCCCATAATAGCTATCAATACTTGTGTTCTTTCTCCTTTGCTTGCTCATTTTTATTTATTTATTTTTAATTTTAGCAACTAGGCCAATAGACTTAATTATTCACATTTTGCTAGAGTCTCAGGATTCCTAATGGATTGGGATATGTTACCTCAAAAGCAGAGTGTGTTTGTTTTTTCCTGGGTTCTGATTGGTTATTCCCATTTTTATAGTCCAGGGTTGGATATACTCCCAGTCCCTGACTCAAATCTTAGTCTGTGATTGACCTCAGGTGTTCCAACCAGAACCTGAGGGCAGTTCTGCTACTACAACTGTAAGCAGACAGTCCACCTCCCACTGTGGCAACAGCCAGGGATTCCACTTTCTTGGGAGTGACCAGTTCCACAGGATCCAAACTCACTAGTGTATGCTTCTTCCTCACTTCTTCTCTCTTACTGCTGCAGCCCAGGATAGAGCAGGTACCTAGTCCATGTTCCTTAGACCTCCAAAGTCCCTCATTTATTAGCAATAAAGTTTGAGTTCCTGCCCTTATGGCCTGGTATCCATAGCCACTGTGGTGTCCATTTCTTCAATCCCCAACTGTGGGCCAGCAAGGCTCTCCAGAACCAAGGCCTCAGCAGACACAGCTGCTCTCCTGGCCTTCCCTCTGTGGATTCCAGTGGTATCTGAGGGGATACATACTCTAAGGTTCAGCAAACAAGGTGAGGTTATCCTTCTGCCTTCAGGATCTACCTTGTTGATTCCATTCTGTTTACTCTGTTCTTGTCCTTAGAGCCATTGCTGTGGTGGGTCTGAGGCCAGAGAAGTCACAAACCTTCCTCCTTAGTTGTCCCTGGTTGTTTAGCTTCACTCCCAACTCCTTTTATGCCATTTTTAGAACTGATTCTATGGAGTTATTTTTGGTTGTTTGTGGAGGGTGTTAGGGGGGTGAGGAGGCTTCACTCCCTATTCGTCCATTTTGCTGCTTACTCCTTACAGAAAGAAGGTTGGACTAGATGATGTCTAAAGACCCTTCCAGCTTTAAGTTCTATGAACCTTTTACCTCTCTTACTTCTTTGTCAAGTGGAGGCTTGTGAGTCTTTAAGGGAAAAGTGAATGAAGGGACAACTTGGCTCCAAGGCAGAAGAGTGGTAAAGGCTAGGCAATGGGGGTCAAGTGACTTGCCCAGGGTCACACAACTGGGAAGTGTCTGAGGCTAGATTTGAACCTAGGACCTCCTGTCTCTAGGCCTAGCTCTCAATCCACTGAGCTACCCAGCTGCCCCCGAGAAATGAGATCTTTATCAGAGAAATTTGTTTAAAAAATTTTCCCCAGTTTGTTGTTTCCCTTCTAATCTCAGTTATATTTGTTTTGTTTAATTTCATATAGTCAAAATTGTTAATTTTACATCTTATAATATTCTTATCTCTTATTTGGTCATAAATTCTTCCCTTCTCCATATATCTGACAGGTAAACTATTTTATATTTCCCTAATGTATTTATGGTATCACCTTTTATATCTAAATCATATACCTATTTTGATTTTATCTTGGTTTTGGGTGTGAGAGAGTGATAGTTTCTGCCATACTGTTTTCCAGTTTTCCCACCAGTTTATGCCAATAGTGAATTCTTATCCCAAAAGTTGGGATCTTTGGATTGGTTTTATCAAACACTAGATTACTAAGGTTATTACCCCTAATCAAGTGAATTTCACTAAACTACCATTCGATTTCTTAGTCAGTACCAGATTGTTTTGATGATCTCTGCTTTATAGTACAGTTTGAGATCTGGTTCAGCTAAGCGTCCTTCTCTCACATTTTTTTTCACTAATTCTTTTGGTATTCTTGACCTTTTGTTCTTCCAGATGAATTTTGTTATTATTTTTTCTAATTCTAGAAAGTAATTATTTGGTAGTTTAATTGATATAGCACTGAATAAATAAATTAACGGGTAGAATTGTCATTTTGGGGGGCAGCTGGGTAGCTCAGTGGATTGAGAACCAGGCCTAGAGACGGGAGGTCCTAGGTTCAAATCTGTCCTCAGCCACTTTCTAGCTGTGTGACCCTGGGCAAGTCACTTGAACCCCATTGCCTAGCCCTTACCACTCTTCTGCCTTGGAGCCAATACACAGTATTGACTCCAAGACGGAAGGTAAGGGTTTAAAAAAAAAAAGAATTGTCATTTTTATTTATTTTAGCTTGGCTTACCCATGAGCAATTAATGTTTTTCTAATTGTTTAGAACTGAATTTATTTGTATGAAGTATTTTGTGATTGTGTTTGTATAATTCCTGTGTTTGTCTTAGCAAGCAGATTCCCAAGTATTTGATACTGTATAGTAATTTTAAATGGAATTTCTCTTTCTATCTCTTGCTACTGGACTTTGTTGGTAATAGATAGAAATGCTGATGATTTATTTGAGGTTATTTTGTATCCTACAACTTTACTAAAGTTATTAATTATTTCAAATAGTTTACTAAGTATACCAATGTATCATCTGCAGAGAGTGATCTTTTGGTTTCCATATTGCCCCATCAAACTTCAATTTCTTTTTCTTCTCTTATTGATAATGCTAGCATTTCTAGTACAATATTAAATAATAGGAGTGAGAATGGGCATCCTTGTTTCACCCCAATCTCATTGGAAAAGCTTCTAACTTATCTCCTTATTGCAGATGATACTTGCTGTTGATTTTAGATAGGTACTTTTTATCATTTTAAGGAGAGACCCATTTATTACCATGAGGAGCTCATATTCTAATAAGAGAGACAACATATATGGAAGGCTTCAGTTAAAAGTCAGTTGGAAAGGTCTCGTGGTCATTAGGGTACAGCAACAAAGCAGATGTTAATGCCTCTTCTTTGATGTCATTTTCACTGATAAAATCATATCCGTTTCTGATGTTGAACCTTAATGCTTTTTGCTACCCTCTCTCTTCCTTTCTTTCCAAATTTAGTTCTTCCATTCTCCTTTTTCCTGAGATCATCAAAAAGAATAAAACCATATCCAGGTCTTCTGTCTATCATATTTGCCTTTCTCTATGATCTTCAAAGATATTAGGTTCTGAGAAGATGTGTTTATTCCTCTCCTATTATCTATGTCAGCAATTCATTCTCATATATATCATCCAATTAAACACATTTGTATACTTTTTGGTGATTTTTAACTATTAAGTTTCATTTTAAGATGATCTGGCCTTTTTATCCAGAATGCTTTGAAATCCTTTATTTCATGAGAGGTTCATTTTTTCCTTTATAGCATTATTCTTAATTTTTTTTGTATAAACTATTCTTTGTTGTAATCCTTTATATTTTGGTTTGGGGGATATTTTATCCCAAACTCTGCTCTTCTATAGAGTGACAGACAAGAAGTCTTGTGTGAGTCTAATTATGGCTCCTTAGTACTTGAATTAGGTACTGCTTGTAATATTTTTTCTTTGACATGGAAGCCTTAGCTTCTGGTTACTATGTTCCCCGGAGTTTTCATTTTAGAGTTTCTTTCTGGATATCAATGGCAAATTCTTTTTATCTTTACTTTGTCTTCTAGGTCTAAGAGGTCTGGACACTTTATTTATGATTTCTTGAAATGCAATATCCAAGAGTTTTTTTGGTTACAGTTTTCAGTTAGTCTGAGAATTCTTACTTTATCTTTCCTTGACTTGTTTTCAGGTCAGTTTTTAAAAATAGTATATTCCTTAAATTTATTTCGGTTAGTTTTTTTTTCAATCTTTTGATTTGTTTTAGGATTTCTTATCTTCTCACTGAGTTTTTCTTTCCTTTTTTGGCCCATGCTCTTTTTTCTGGACATTTGGTTCTTAGATGAAGTTTATCACTGTCAGCTCTTATTGAGATTCGTCCAGTGGTCTCTCTGAGGGTCCGAGGTTTTTTCTCCTTCTAAGTGTGATGATCTGGTTGAGTAATGGAGATGAGAGACACTGTGTGCTCAGGCCCACGTGCTTAGGCGTCACACAGTGTTCTGCCATAGCACAGAGGTTCATTTATTATATAGGGTTTCTAATACATACTTCTTTGGCACACAATCAATTTTCTACATATATGTTTCCATGGAACTTAACAATATGACGTATAGCCTAAGGAGATAGTCAATGAAACATTGTTGCTACAGATGAATGACATAAACAGGGTGATCTAGAGGTTAGTTCTCCCTGACCTAGGAGAATCATTGTTACTTTTTGGTCAGCTTTCACAATCAATCACAATTACTTAGAAGATGGGTAACAAAATATTTCATAGGTAGGTACAAGGTTAGAGGGCAATTTAATGACAGACCAGATTTAGGGTTTTCCTAAATTTACAAGTCTCATTTTTCTTGTGTTTCATTTGGGTACTTGGAGATGTCGCTCTAGCTATTATAACATAACAAACCAGCGAAGTGTATCCTGTTGACCTGGGCTTGAAGGTGATTGATATTCTTGGCTTGCCTGGCTTGTAATGGGAGTGAATATAACTCTGAAGAGGGAAAGGAGGGGGGTAATGATCTTTAGGTTTTAATTCTGTTAATGTAATCTTTTAGGGTAATAATCTGGGGGGATTAAGGTGGGATATATGTGTGTTTACCCTATAAGTCTTTGCTCATATCATTTCTTTTATATTGGAGAGAGAATAATAATCATCCATTATTAATAGAAGTTAAAGTGAGAGAAGGGGATCAGTGGGGGGGGGCTCATTCTCTGGGGGCAGCCTTGCAGACCCCATTTCCCCAGACTGTAACCTTATCAGCCAATGGGGGGCATGATGGCCTCCCACAAATTCTAATGCCTCAATTCTTCCCTCCCTAGCTCATTGTTTTTCGTTAGATTTCTTTCAGATACTCTTTTAATCCATTTTGGTCTTTTCTCTGAGGCTCTCCTTGGACGTGTTCTGAGGTTACTCCTTTTACTGGGGTTTATTTACCCTTTCAGCTTCTCTCTGCCCATAGTATTCCATCATAGTATTTAACATTTGGTTTGGTTTTCTCCTTTCAGCAACTGCAGTGTCTGCATTGAGGACTGAATGTTGGGAAGCTCTGTATGAATCAGACTTTAATCTGTAGTCTGGACAAACCTTGTTTGGGTCTGAGCTTGATGGCTAAAGTGAAGTCCCCATTTTCTATAGGAATTGTTCAATCTTATCTCTTGCTATAATTCAGACCCAGGTTGTCTGAATGCTGAGTTGGTCCAGGGTTACTTCAATACTGTTCAGGGCCATCTTTCTGCTCTGATCAAGACTCCAAACCCCCTGATTCTAAGAACTTTTTTCTGCTTGTTGCTGCAGGACTTCTATGCCCAGGCTGGGCTCTACCCAAGGCCTTTCTCTCATTTCTTTTTCTGGAAAACTTTTAGGGGTTCTCTGTACTTGGCTCTACCCTGTATCTTTCTCCCACTTTCTATTATTGCCACAGGTCAAAAAGCTACCTGAGTTAGACTCTATCTAGGTCATGAATTTCTAACTTTTAAAAATATATTGATATATTTTTTAAAGAGTGTCTCTGCATCTTCCCCCTCCCACCCTCCAAGAGAGTCTCTGATATGTGGAATATATGCCCTCTTTTATTCTTCCTAGGAAAATCTCTGACTTCTTTCAGAGCACAACTTCCTGATTCCAGGACTTTTCTCATTCTCCCCACCTTGTTGTTAGCACCCTCTAAATGAAGAGGGGAAAGTACTTCCTATGTGCTGGGTCCTTATCTTATCATGGATATATATGCACAACTGTGACATTTAAAATTATAATGATATGCAATATGATTGTCAGAAATCCCTGATAAGGGAGCAACTGGGTGTCTCAGTGGATTGAGAGCCAACCCTAGAGACAGGAGGTCCTGGGTTCAAATATAGCCTCAGATACTTCCCAGCTGTGTGATTCTGGGCAAGTCACTTGACTCCCATTGCTCAGCCCTTCCTACTCTTCTGCTTTGGCACCAATGCATAGTATTGATTCTAAGATGGAAGGTGAGGTTTCAAAAAGAAAGAAAGAAAGAAATCCCTGACAAGTCTAGCTATAGAGGTCACTGGGACTATTATTCCAGAACCTTGATAAGATAAGACATGCTATCATGTAAAAAAACATGGAACCACTAAAGTAGCTCCAAAGAGTCTTTAATCAGGACAAGAGAGACAGAGTGACTGGAGGAACTAGCTTTACTGACTTCCACTGGAGTAATTTACTACCATTATTCTTATAACACTTTTTGAGAGTAACACACTAATTTCTCACTGTACGCGCTGACTTTAAGATTTGTCTCTAATTTATTTTCCAAATTCATAGTAACTAGACTAGAGAATAGTCTGGGGACAACCAGAGGTTAAATGGCTTGGTCTGATGGAGCTAGAAAGTGTTGTAGGATTTTTTTTTAACCCTCACCTCTTGTCTTAGAATTAATACTAAGTAAGGGCTAGGTAATGGGAGTTAAGTTTCTTGCCCAGGGTGAGGTCACATTTGAAACCAGGACTTCCCCTCTCTAGGCCTGACTCGAAACCCACTGAGCTACCTAGCTGCCTCCCCTGCCACCCCACTTCCCATCCATTGTATTAAGAATAGAGCTCTAGTCTTCCTGACTTCACAACTAGCCCACTAAGTGCTCTACATGTTTCCTCTTGCTCAGATGTGTTTTCTCTTTCTTAATAGAATGTAAGCACCTAGAGGGCAGGGTTTGTCTATAACCTTCCTTCTTAGCCTCAGCCTTTAGCATAGTGCCTGGCATATAAGAAACAAATGTTTATTGATGGATTGATTGATCGGCCCCAATTTCCAGGTCTTTGTGACTTTTCCTGTAGGACAACGGTCGGTTCAGAAAAAGCTGAATATCAATTTCTCTGTGGGCAATGAACAAAAAACTGTGTTGTCGTCTTGCCCAATGGAACTGGGGCCAGGCCACAGGTTGGAGCTGGGGAGGCCTATGGTCAGCAACCTTGACAGAAGGCAGCTGTCCACCTTGGTTCAGACCAACTTGCCTCCTTCTGGGCAGCCCCTGCAAGATGCCACGAGGATGGTGAGTAACCCCTGCTTTGAGCAACAAAGCAATCTGCACGCCTGGGCCTGGAGGCTGAAGCCATCTGAGAAGCAGAGAGCGATTTTCTTCAAGCAAAACAACATGAATCTGAGCAGAGAAGACCCAGAGAGGAGAGGGGGGAACAGGAACCCCCTGAACCTAGAAGGGCCAGACAGGAGACTGTTGAATTGCTCAAGGGATCTCCTGCAGCCCCCACGATCTCAAAGTGCTCCTTGGTCCTCCAAGCTAAGCAGCCAGACCCATAGGCACCCATTTCTAAGGGACCGACCATCATCTTCACTCCCTGGCTTTGGAAATTCTTTGAAGATCTCGCCAAAAGCCACAAAAGTTCAGGGCTCTGAATCAAACCCTTTCCCTCAGTCTGGGCATAACCATCATCCTGCCCAACCCAGCCAAAGACCGAATTGCTGGGCCCCAAACCCCACGGGACGAGCCTTCTCCTTGGAAGACCTCCCAGGCCAGTGTCAGCAATCGGCTCACCCCCTAATCATGGGGCCCAGCACTGAGCTTTCCCCAGAATTGGCTCGTTTGCTCTTGTCCAGGAGATGCCGTGAATACCCAGAAATGCTCCACCTATTCAAGGCTTCCCAGGAGCCCTTCAGACCCTGTGGACCTTGGCCCGTCTCGAACCAGGCCACTTCTTCAGATAAGACATCAGAGCACCCCAGCCCCCATACCCAGTCCTGCAGAGCTGTGACTCTAGAGGCCACCCCCAGCCTGATACCAGGGCATCCCAGCCCTCTCACTCTCTCCAACGGCACTATGATACCCAGATGTCACAATCCTCTCACTCTTTCCCCTGGGGCTATGAATTTGGAGGACTCCCCAAACTTTTCATCAATGTTCCCCAAATGCAGACCTCTGTTACCTAGGTCAATGAATACAGAGTCCTACTCAAACCTGTTACTATGTTACCGTAACCCCCATCCATGCTCCAGCAAGGCTGGGAATCCAGAGGCCCCCCCAAATCTGAAACCAGGGTACCCTGGCCCTCATCCATACTCTAACAGTTCTGGGAGTCCAGAAGCTTCCCCTAACCCCATCATTCTCTCTCCTAACATTGTAAGTCCAAAGGCCCCCCCAAATCTGACACCAGGGTATCCTAGCCCTCCTCCTTTTCCCCTTAGACCAATGTCTCCAGAAGCCTCCCCAAGTCTGACAGCAGGGTATCCCAACCTCCACACTTTCTCTAATAAGACTGAGGCTCCAGAGGCCTCCCCCAACCCCATGCCAGGGTCTTCTCTCTTTACTCTCCCCTACCATGCTGCTACTACAGAGGTCTATCCCACTCTCCTATCAGAGCATCCCAACTTCCATACTCTCTCCAGCAAAGTTATGACCCCAAAGGTCTCACCCAATCTGACGCAGGAGTTTCCCAGCCCCAATTCTCTATCTAGCAGAATTAGGGCGCCAGAAACTCCCCTAAGGTTGACCCCCGAGAACCTCGGCCCCTTTACTCTCTTTAGCAGTATTGCAACTCCAGAGGTCTCCCCGAAGCTGACAGTAAGGTACCCCAATCCTTTTACTCTTTCCGGCAGTCCTGAGAATCCAGAGGCCTCCCCCAACCTGATCCCAAGGTACTTCAGCCCCTTTTCCATCTCAAGAAGGCTGTAGCCCCTGAAGTCTCCCCCAGCCTGACGCCAGAAAACCCCTATCCCCTTACTATCTCCCTGAGTCTCTATTTCCTGAGGCCTCCCCCAGGCAGACCCCAGGTTTTCCTAACCTCCCTGGCACCTCTAGCCCCATCCTGACACCAGAATACCCCAGCCCCATTACTCTTCCCCGGAATACTTGGATACCGAGGTACCTTCCCTCCTCCAGTCTCTCCCATAATATTGTGACTCCAGAATTCCCCCACAGAACGTCAAAGCGTCCCAGCTTCCCTCTGACTTCCTTAGGCCTTCAGCAGCCCAACACCAGGGTACCCGAGGCCCCTTCTTCTCTCCACAGAGCTGGGACTCCAGAAGCCTCCCCAACGCTGCTGACCCTGAGGCGCCCTCAAGGTGTGCAGCCGTTCACCAGGGCCTTTGGCATGCCCGAAAAACAGGGCAGGGACGAGGGCCCTGGTTGCAGGGAGCTGGGTGACTTCAGCCTCCTCTCCTCCAGCAGCGGGCCAGCCGAGACGGCCCCTAGCTGCTCCTCCGGGACCAGCGGGATGAATATCTTCAGGCCTGTCAACCCAGCCTCCTCTCAGTCTGATGACTCTATGGTGGCTCTCCCCTTAGCAGCTTCCCAATCCTTTCCTCCATGGAGGGCCCCGGGCCTAGGGGACCCCCACCAGGCCGTGCCAGCCTCCCCTGAAAGGTCCTCCCGGCCCATGGCGGGGATGTTGACTTGTTTGCCGAGCTCCCGTGTGGACAGAGGCCAGGAAATGGTGGAGCCCCAGCTGGAGGGACATCTACAGAAAATCTGGGAGATCCTCACGTCCCTGGTTCCCCAGGTCACAAATACCCCTCACCCAGGCCCTGTGAAAGGTCCTGTTCTTCCTACCCACTGGGGAAGCCCAAAAGAGGAGACCTCTTCGGAATCTGAGGGTGGGCCTGGCCCCGGTTTCCAGAATGCCGCCTATGCGCCCCACCTCTCAGGGCAAAGAGGCAGAGCAGGCCCAAGAAATTATTTTTCAGCCTCCTCTTCTCCTGGGGGGCATTTCCCGCCCCAGCAGCGGTCCAGAGGGGCTCCGAGGCCCAACAAACAGAGGGGTCCCTGGATGGATCCGGGCATTGCCAGGAACCTTGGAGCAAGAAGCTGGAATAGGAGTGACCTACACCTGGCCGCCGCCGGGGCCTCCCAGCTGGATCTGGCACAAGAAGAGGTCAGAAGGGCAATGGGGGATGATAGCTCCTGGAGCCCAGGGCTGCCACCCCTGGGATCCCGGGTTTCCTGCCTGGCCTTTCCCCTCTGAGGGGGCAGAGAGGAAGGCTTCCTAGAGAAAGCTGCTTGAATGACAAAAGGGAATGACTCTGAAGGATGGCCAAAGACCCATGGCCTAGTCCGGCTGAAGAGTCCTCTGAGGGCTGGAGAATGGAAGGGGGTGGGAATGTCCCCGCCATCACAAACGGCTCAGGCCCCCACGCCTTTCCCCTGGTTCTAGAGTGGGGGGGGCCCTCAGAGGCCAGAGTCCGAGCCCATGGAAAGGAACTGGCCCAAGGTCGCCCAGGGAGGAGCTAGGATTCAAACCCAGGCTCTCCTTGAGCCTTCTTTTCACCATTCGGCGTCACTTGGCCGTCCAAATTGCCCCATCGCTGTCTGCTTTCTTTTTTTCCTGCTCTGGCTTTTGTTTCTTCCTATTTCCCACAGGCTATCTTTGTTTTAAGCCGAGTTATTTACTCATGTAGAAAAAAGCAATTTTATATTATTACATATTAGAACTATGTGATCTAAATCATCTCAAAAGTAGCTGTATGGCTCAATGGACTGAGCAGTAGGCCTGGAAACAGGAAGTGCCGAGTTCCCATGGGCCTCAGACACAGCTGTGGGACTCTGGGCAAATCACCGAACCTCTGCCTCAGTTAGCTCATCTGTAAATAGGGATAATAAAGCACTTACCTCCCAGGGTTGCCGGGATCATCAGTCATTCCTCAAACCTTAAAGCTTCAAGATAAATGCCAGTTATTACTATTCAGTGATATAGAGAATGACTCCACACACATGGATTAAGCATCTTGTGGCAGACCCTGAGGGCCCAGAGACAATAGTTCTACCCTAGGGAGTACAGCCGTCCCTCATTTCACAGATGAGGCAACTGAAGCCAGTGACGGACAAGTAAC